>NW_023276786.1:0-28945 GCF_013357705.1 Chelonus insularis | reverse complement strand
TAAATTCTACAAACATGTCCAACAATGCTCTAATGTTTGATTATTTTTGTATTCTGTATTCCTACACTGAGAAAAAAATTTTCTTTATACAAAAAATATTTTATGCGATCATTAACATCGAAATTTCAAATAGTCGCAATACAATATTTCTTCGAAATTATGAATATTTTATTGAAATCATTTTATTTACTTAAATGAATGAAATTTTGTTTGTTTTTATTCGTGTCGTAACCTTGGAAATTTGTTTGCAAACTTGTCGCAACATTGAAAGGAAAGCCAAAATGTGTTTTTGATAACACAACTATTAGTCTGAATGAAATATTATCTTGAGAATATTCGGAGTTTCTTTTATTGATTGAGTAAAAAATTCTTCCATTTAACGAAATTTTTTCCTCAGTGTATATATATATATATATATATATATATATATATATATATATATATATATATATTGTAAAATATTTGTATGTCCCTATGTAATGACTATTAGACTCACGACAGTTTGTTAGTCAACGACGATTGCTTGATGATTAGATTGTTTATAGCAACGAGAGGAGATTTTGTTTATCTCCAGTTTTTGACTAGAGTTGACCGCACGGATTCTTTCTTTCTAATTAATTGCTGGTAATCTTTAATAAACTTTTCTTTTAAAAATTTTTATCTCGATTAAAAATGTAGTATTTTAAAACGCGATTTAACTACTTCCTGTTTGATATTCATTGATTGTACAAAGGTTTCATTAGATACTCTTGTAACCATCCATACGTGATAACTATGACTTGAAAAATGATATTTAATGAAATAATTAAAAATGCACTTATAAAGTGATGAATTGAATTAACACTTTTTATGGATATTTAACGTGTAAAATTGTATTATCAATATTATTCTTATTTTCTAAGAAAAAAAAAACAATAGAAATGGATTAATATTACAGTAAAGTAGTGATTACTCATTAGCTCTATGAAAAGGTTTACTGTTTTATTACTGAAGAGCAGATCTTCAACAAATTATTCTACAGCATAATAACTTGATGTTACTAGCAAGACCTTGCCTTGAAAGATGAGAAATATTTTATTGTATTTCAATGTTATCTACAACGAGGTATAGATTCAATAATATTAGAATAATTTTTTTGAAGGAAAAAAAGAATCTATGTATATAATTATTTATGAAGATATTACGGGGTAGAACTTTTTTCGAAATTTTATTTTCTGTGATTAGAAATTACAGTATGGAATCCAATACGCGATTACTTTACGCATTTAGCATAGAGTGTTTTCTTTATATATGTATATGTATATACATAGGAATACAGAATACACAAATAATCGAGGATTGGGTTATTATTTTCCTTTATAGAATCAACGTGTAATTATTACAATTTATGTATATTATTTCAATAAGCTTCAAACTTAAGTGCATTGTAGGACATGTTTGTAGAATTTAGCATCTCTCAAATGCACATTTGATAAAAGTTCCGTAGACCTCGATTGCCACATCACTTTTTTCAGCTAATCATGAAAAAATATTGAAAATTTAGAGAAAAAAGTTGCAGATTTTTATATAAATAAAGTTTATCTGATAAAATAGGTATGTCATTAGCTGGTGATGAACGGGATGTGGTTATATGACTTTACTACACATTGCAATATCTCATAGAATTTTTTCAACAAATTCTTTTTCATTCATTTGTTTCTATGATGTATCATTGTCAACATTGTTATAAATCCATACTTTATTATAATTCCCTTTTTTTTATAAGTCTTATCAGATAATACATAAAGTAATCATTGATATCATTTCTGTGGAATCGCCATGATGAAAATTGATTATATATAGGAATCCTATTTTTTTCATATAAAAAGAGTTGGTTCTATCAAATGCAATCCGATTCAGGTCTCATTTTTTGAAGTGGTACATTACAGAACAATCTGTTAAGAAAAAATGGCGTTTATGAAATTATTATTCTTTACTTTCTTTTGTGTTTTTTTGCTCTGTGTCGGTAGAATTTCTCAATCTGTAAGTAACACAGCAACGATTCAATCATAACAAAAAATTGGTTAAATTATTTTCAACAATTGACGTTTTTTACTTAAAGGATGTCGAAGAAAGAATGGCACAATGGTTTAATGATCTGAAAAATATTTACTATGATCAATGTATACACTTCTTGTCGGAAGGTTCATAATTATTTTTAATTCATTTTCTATTCTCCGTGAGTAATGATAAAATTACTTATTATAAAATTATTTTATTAGAGAGTCTCCAAGAACTTGATGATAATGTTAGAGCGGATAATGAAGAGATTCGTCGCTGGAGATTGTGCGTTTCAGATCATCGAGGATATGTAAGCAAAAATATTTATTAGCATTCAATTAATTCAAACATGATTTAAGTGATTTCAAACTTCAATTATTCAATTTGTAGATAAAAGGCGTAAAAATCAATCTTGAAAAAATTTTCGAAGACACCAAAAAATATTTTCCTGAAATAACCCCAACGGTAATGCGTGTTGCTGAATCTTATGCAAGAATGTGCAAAATAGAAGGTAATTGAAAGGAACGAAAGTAGTTAAATTAACTAACAGTCGTGATAAGTTAAATGAAATATTGTCACTTAATAGTAAATTTAATTTTTTCACTTTTTTAATAACTATATAATGTATTTATATAAAAATCTGCAACTTTTTTCTCTAAATTTTCAATATTTTTTCATGATTAGCTGAAAGAAGTGATGTGGCAATCGACGTTTTAGGAATTTTCATAAATTGTGCATTTGAGAGATGCTAAATTCTACAAACATGTCCTACAATGCTCTTATGTTTGAAGCTTATTAAAAATAGACATAAATTGTAATAATTACACGTTGATTCTATAAAGGAAAATAATAACCCAATCCTCGATTATTTGTGTATTCTGTATTTCTATATATATATATGTATATAAAAGACACTCTATGCTGAATGCGTGAAGTAATCGCGTATCGGATTCCATACTGTAATTTCTAATCACAGAAAATAAAATTTCGAAAAAAGTTCTACCCCGTAATATCTTTATAAATAATTATATACACAGATTCTTCTTTTTCTTCAAAAAAATTATTCCATTATTATTCAATCTATACCTCGTTGTAGATAACATTGAAATACAATAAAATATTTCTCATCTTTCAAGGCAAGGTCTTGCTAGTAACATCAAGTTATTATGCTGTAGAATAATTTGTTGAAGATCTGCTCTTCAGTAATAAAACAGTAAACCTTTTCATAGAGCTAATGAGTAATCACTACTTTACTGTAATATTAATCCATTTCTATTGTTTTTTTTTTCTTAGAAAATAAGAATAATATTGATAATACAATTTTACACGTTAAATATCCATAAAAAGTGTTAATTCAATTCATCACTTTATAAGTGCATTTTTAATTATTTCATTAAATATCATTTTTCAAGTCATAGTTATCACGTATGGATGGTTACAAGAGTATCTAATGAAACCTTTGTTTAATCAATAAATATCAAACAGGAAGTAGTTAAATTACGTTTTAAAATACTATATTTTTAATCGAGAAAAAATTTTTTTATTATCGTATAGTTTTAATCAATTTATTTTTCTGATGATAAAAATTCAATGTTCACATTACGATCTATTTTACAATATAATTTCCTGTGTTTCATTATAAAAAATAAATCTTGATTTATAAGTCTCATCAAATGTTACATAAGTTGTAGAGCGAGAGCCCGCTGCAAAATCTTGGACCTATCGAGTTACCGCATAAAACATTTTTTCTTGTGTAGTACTCACTTTTCTATTCTTAAAACTGAAAGGGCTGCCATCCTAAGTGCTGCATAAAATTTATGCGATTTTCTAAATCTTCGAATGTAGATACAGTAATCGTACCTATCGAGTAACCGCTTTAAAGTAGGCTTAAAATTTATTACTTATAATATAAAATAAAATAATAATCTAGTGCCTTGATTAATATAAGACCATCACCTCGGCAGGACATTTTTTAGGTTTTTTTTAGACAGGAAACGTACCGATCGAGTTACTGCTTCAAACTGAGCTTAAATTGAAGTTTGAATATTTTCGAGTCAGAATTTTACTCTTATTTTCCCACTGAACCCACTGAAAAAATTTATTTTTACCGCTGAACCTCCTGACAGAAATTATTTTGCCGCTGAACCTCCTGACAGAAATTCTTTTTGCCGCTGAACCTGCTTACTATACTTTATTTAAAATAAAAATTTTTGTCTTCATCCAGAATATCTACGCGTTTTCCATAATTATTATAAATTTATTAACGAAATATATATTATTAAATTAGTTTTATCAACATTTGACGATTAGAAATTATTTGTAGTGATTTAAAATAATTTCTAATAGTTAGTAATGGTGAGGAAATATTTTCTATAATAGCTAATTGTTTATAACAATACATTATTATATTTCATATGATTTTTATATCACTACCGAGTACAGAATGTTTTTATAAACTATTTTTAATAGTATTCAGTTTCTTTGATTAATATTCATTAAAAAAAAAAATTATTAAGTTACTTTCAATAATCAGTGATTATTAATTGCAACTTTTAAAGATTTTTTTATTATTTTGTATATTTTAATTAATTTTTCATTATAAGAGTTACCATTAATAGTATTTCATTTATAATATCAATGATTGTGGATTTAAATAAGTAAAAAAAAAAAAAATTTATAAATTCGACCCAGCGCAGTGGATGCAGGGACCTGGACTCGATCTCTCGACGTTAAGCAAAATTTCTCGTGTACAGAACTTGGATGGGTGACCACCGGGAACACCAACGATTTTTCTCTACTTCCTGCTGGACCCCTTGCATGAAAAAATCCCACTGAACCTCCTGAATTTTCATTTCACGTTAAACCCCTTGAAATTTTTTTGCCGCTGAAGCCCCTGAATTTGTTTGAAATATTATGCCACTAAAGGTGTTGAATCGGGAATTATGAAGGGAGTGCAGCGGAAAAACATAAAAATATTTTATATTAATTTTAAAATTAATATAAAATATTTATAATATTTAAAATATATTTATTTATTAATACTATAATTATGCATTACTTTTACTCCATCCCTAAAACCTTTGAGTGTCTCAAATGTTTAACCATTTATAAATCTTTAACGTTATTTTTATTGGATTTCATTGCTTTTGTTTATTATTCTATTATTTTTTAAGTGTAACTTGATTTCTTTAGTGGAATGAATTTTTCCTATTTGGGGGGATTCGAACCTACGACCGCCCGCTCGCACGTAACTTAAACCTACGTTTTTAACCACTAGGCAATTCTGACACTTAATTCCAAAATTGAAAATAGGCCCATATAAACATACATTTCAATGTCTTCTTTTTATTTTTAATAAAAATATGTTATGTAACATTTAAATAACAGTTGCATAACAGATGTAATATACCATAGAGATTACAGTGTTATATCATAAAAACATAACATTAATTAACAAAAAATATATACTACTAGTATAACAGTGTTATATAACATGGATACAATATGCATGTAACGCTAATTATATTGCCATTAGATAACTACGTTATATAGCTACAACGTCACATGGGTGTGACATCTGCAATATAAACTTGTTACTTTGACAATATATTACAGTTATATAACATATATGTAACTTTTCGTTATATAACTTGTAACATATTGTTACCTTTGTGTTATATTGCTGTTATATTCAGTGTTTACTGGGATAGTACTAAATTTCCAATCTTTTCTTCTGTGTATAAAAAATTCTAATGTCATAATAAATTCAAGTTATAAAAAAGAGCGTTTAAAAGTCAGCTAAAAAATTCGTTTATGATGTTTAACATTGTAAACACTTTAAGTGTTTAGTTTCTTTGCAATGATAATCTACAAGTGAACAAGATTTTGTCACAATCATTTCTTGTTACTTTGTAAATTTTTATATAAAAAATAGTTTCTTTTACTTATATGCTCAAGTGTTTAGAAAACTAAAGCTTAAAAGTGTTAATATTAAATACTAACTATTATCAAATATGAATTCGTTATGTAATATATAAAAAACAAAATAATTAATGTAGTTATTTTCAACCGTTGAAGTAAAAATAAACTGAGAATTTGAAGTATTAAACAACACTTCTGTAAACTGAAAGAAAAAAAAAATAATTTACGGTAAGTCAAGAGAAATATGTAGGAATAAAACGATTATCCAGCTTTGTAAATTGTATTTTCTTGGGGTGAGAGAACATTTTCTATTTGCGTAAATGTTCTTATACGTCCGGTATTTTCTGTTTCTGCTTAAACTTATAAATTGAATTTTGTTACTATCTTAGCTGTGCATTCTTTAGTCTATTATACTGATAAAATAGTTAATCTTTCTCATAAATATTTTAAATGGAATTTTTTTATTCAAGTTTCTTAGAAAAATGTCGAAATAAAGAAAAATAAAAGAAAGGAAAGAAGATCAGTGCTGATGATCAAACTTAGCCGTACAGTTTTTTCACAAAGATCGCAGAAAAATCCCAGGCAAGCTTTTGGGTGAATATAAAAGATGGAGAAATGAAGGGGATGAAACTCTAGTGGTAAGTTGGCAATGGATGAATCCAGCTCTGGGCTTTCTCTTCCGTGGGTGTCAAAATGATCACAGTAAAGAAAATTAAGGACCATAAAATGAAAATTAAAAAAAAAAAACACTAGAATTTTTAAGAGACAAAAAAAGCTGTTTAAGACATGATCCAATCAAAAATTTACAACTTAGCAGATTTGAATTTTTAGGCTACTGACATTCTTATGAATACTTCAATGAAGCAGAAAGTCTTCTAAAAAAATTCCTCAGTCAAAATAAAACGTCTCAATTTATTCCTTTCATAATATTCCTATCCTTTCTATCCTAGATTCAACCTTTTTATCCTAATATTATTCTGTTTCATTGTTTTAAGTGAATAAAAATTAGGATAATAAAGCCTAATTTTAACCTTCTAATCCTGATACTACTTTTATTCTTCTGAAGTAGGTAAAAATTATGAGATAGACAAAATAGTCTGATTTAAACTTCACAAATTTATTTGTTTATATCTAATAGTACTTATGGAAATAGTTGGAATAAGGTACGATTCATATAATGGATTAAGTTTCCAAAAATTATATTTATTAAAAACTAAATTGTTTTAAATTATTTGTTAAAACCTAATAATGAATTAAATAAAATTGTTCTTTCAAATATGAACATGGTCAATATTATAATAACTCCCATTACAGTCATCCTTTTTTTAATAATACATATGATGTTATTGCTTATAATAATAATGCTAATGGACAGCCCAATGATAATTAAAATAAAATTAATAATTATGAAAAATAATGTTTTTATTAAAATCTCAAATAAAATTAGATTAAAACCAAGAAAAGCATGAAATAAAAGTAGGAAAAAGCTGAGACAAAAGAAAAATAGGATTAGGATGAAGATGGAATAAAATTAGTATGAGTTTAAGGTAGAATTGAAAAATCTTCGTCCTACGGAAACACTGATTTGTTGCGTATTCCAATTTGAATTAGGATTCGTTTATCTTGAGTTAAACCTTAAGAAAGGATAGTCTTAGGATCGAAATAGATGTTTCATTTCGACTCGGGATATCATCATTGAGAAATACATCTCAATGATGTTTTATGGTCAAAGAATGACAAACAAAAAAAGAAAAAGCAAAAAATGAGAGTAATTCTAGGAGGGGAAAAAATGTCTCATTAAAAATTTTTTATAACTTTTATGCTCTAAATTTATATTAGCATGACATTTTTTACATTGTCTAAAATTATTTGTTGATTATTAACTTATATAACTTGATTATTAGTATTTGCTACCTGTAAAAGTATTTGTTTGAATTTAACGCTCATTAACTCATGAAATCTATTAAAAGACAATAAATTTAATTACTAGCATATTCACAATGTGTTACATTACAGTTGATAATGGAAATTGTTCGAAATCATTTTAAAAATGAGTAATTTATTTTTCAATAAATTACGATTGTTGCACTTTTCCATAAACAAACACAAATGAAAAAAACAGATAATAACTTTTTAGTCGTCATCTTGGTTTGAAAAATCTATATTCGATAATACGGAAATAGTATTAAGAATCTGTTTTTTGAATAAAATGTGAAATTTCCGTCTTTTATCTATTTTAACATTGAAATACAGAAATACAATTAGTGACCAACTTATGTAACACTTAATGAGACTTGAAAATCAAGATTGATTTTTTATCATAAAATGCAGGAAATTACATTGTAAAATGGATCGTAATGTAAACATTGAATTTTTATCATCAGAAAAATAAATTGATTGAAACTATATGATAATAAAAATTCTTTATCTCAATTAAAAGTATAGTATTTTAAAACGCGATTTAACTACTTCCTGTTTGATATTCATTGATTGAAGAAAGGTTTTATTAGATACTCTTGTAACCATCCATACGAGCAATTAAAAGATGATTAATTCAATTAACACTTTTTATAGATTTTTAACGTGTAAAATTGTATTATCAATGTTATTCTTATTTTCTAAGAAAAAAAAAAACAATAAAAATGAATTAATATTACAGTAAAGTAGTGATTACTTATTAGCTCTATGAAAAGGCTTACTGTTTTATTACTGAAGAGCAGATCTTCAAAAAATTATTCTACAGCATAATAACTTTATGTTACTAGCAAGACATTGCTTTGAAAGATGAAGAATATTTTATTGTAGTTTAATTTTATCTACAACGAGGTATAGATTGAATAATAATGGAATAATTTTTTTGAAGAAAAAGAAGAATCTGTGTATATAATTATTTATAAAGATATTACGGGGTAGAACTTTTTTCGAAATTATATTTTCTGTTATTAGAAATTACAGTATGGAATCCAATACGCGATTACTTCACGCATTTAGCATAGAGTGTTTTCTTTATATATGTATATGTATATACATAGGAATACAGAATACACAAATAATCGAGTATTGTGTTATTATTTTCCTTTATAGAATCAACGTGTAATTATTACAATTTATGTATATTATTTTAATAAGCTTCAAACATAAGAGCACTGTAGGACATGTTTGTAGAATTTAGCATCTGTCGAATACACAATTGAAAAAAATTCCTATGACATCTATTGCCACATCAGTTTTTTCAGCTAATCATGAAAGAATATTGAAAATATAGAGAAAAAAGTTGCAGATTTTTATATAAATACATTATATAGTTATTAGAAATAAGTGAAAAAATTAAATTCACTATTAAGTGAGAATATTTCATTCAACTTATCACGACTGTTAATTAATTTAACTACTTTCGTTCCTATCAATTACCTTCTATTTTGCACATTCTTGCATAAGATTCAACAGAGTATAGTATCGCAGGGTTTAGATCCGGAAAATATTTTTTGACATCTTCCATAATTGTGTGAACATTAATTTTTGAATTTTCCGTCTAGAAATTGAATAATTAAAGTTTGAAATCACTTAAATCATGTTTGAATTAATTGAATGCGTATAAATATTTTTGCTCACATATCCGTGAAGTTCTGCAACGCACGATTTCCAGCGACGAATCTCTTCATTATCCGCTTTATAATTATCATCGAGTTCTTGGCGACTCTCTGATAAATTAATTTCATGATAAGTAATTTTATCAATATTCTAGGAGAATAGAAAATAAATAAAAAATAATTGTAAACCTTCCGACATGAAATGTATACATTGATCATAGTATCTATTTTTCATATCATTATGCCATTTTGTTGCGTTATTTTCGTCATCCTTTAAGTAAAAAACGTCAGTTGTTAAAAATAATTAAACAAATAAATTTTATAGTTAAATCGTTGCTGTGTTACGTACAGATTGAGCAATTCCACTGACACAGAGCAAAAAAACACCGAAAAAAGTAAAGAATAACAATTTTATAAACGCCATTTTTTCTTAACAGATTTTTCTTTAGTATGCCAATTTAAAATATAAGACCAGAATTGGATTGCATTTGATCGAAGCAACTCTTTTTATATAAAAAAGTAGGATTCCCATATATAATCAATTGTCATCATGGCGATTGCACAAAAATGATATCGATGATTACTTTATGTAATATCTGATAAGACTTATAAAAATAGAGAGAATCATAATAAAGTATGGATTTCTAACAATGTTGGATAATATTTCATAGAAACAAATGAATGAAAAAGAATTCATTGAAAAAATTCTATGAGATATTGCAATTTATATTGAAGTCATATAACCACATCCCGTTCATCACCTATTAATGACATACCTATTTTATCAGATAAACTGATAATGACGTACATAGTTTGGACAACCCGAGTAAAAATAAATAGACCCAAAAGAAGCCTAAAACACGCCCAAAATGAAAAATAAGACCAATACAGGCCCGATTGAAGCCCAATCTTGACTTGGAAAAATTTTCAGTGCCCAAAACATGCCCATTACAGGCCTAAATTTCGAAGAAGCCCAATTCAAGCACAAAAACATTTTCTAAGCTCACCACGCGCCCTATTCGAGCCCAAAAATATTTTGCAGGCCTAAAACACGCCCAATTCAAGCTGATTTTTTAAGATTATATTCGACAATGATGACAATAAATCACTACAAATGTAAATTAGTAGCACGAACGTTAATTTGATGATAAGTTTTTATGACAATTTTGTTTTTTTTTCTAGATTTTTAAAATATTGGTCATACATCATGGGTCTCGAGAATATTTTTCGGCTTCAATTAGGCGTGTTTTAAGCCTGCAAAAAAGTTTTAAGTTTGATTTGGGCGCGTTGAGAGCCTAAAAAATCATTTGGGCTCGAATTAGGTCTCCTTTGGGCGCGCCCAAAAACTGACCATTTTTACTCGGGCCTGACTAGTTTAAGAATTTTCAACAATTATTCTTTCACGACCATAAATAAAGAACATTATTTTCATGTTCAAAGAAATATTTTTTAATTCATTTTTTACATCAAAAAAGTTTGCTAGAAATTTTTATAATTAAAATATAAAATTAATTGAGATGTAAATAAGATAATCATTCAGTAATTTAATTTTTTTTTTTTACGTAGAAAAAGTTTTTTGAAAAATTTAATTTAAGATTGTCAACATAACTTTGAGTGAGCAACTTATTAATTGTATTATAAATTATATGAAAGTTTTAGAGCATAATAACTTTCCACATGTTATCATTTCTTCACGCAGAATAATTTTGTTTATAAATATTGATTTTATGTCATGAATTGTTCAAAAGTTTCATTGAAGCTTCAAGTTATTTAGATTATAGATTAATTGAACAATTTCACCATCAATTCGTTGATGAAAATCAATTTAGCCTTCAAGATATACAGGGAAAAAATATTTTTTTTTTTCTAAGCTTCAACGTTATTGCTCAAAATTATTAAACTGCTGTCTCATACACCTGCGGTCAGTGTATCAGTGTTGGTATTTGGATCATGAAGGTATCGCTAGCAACGAGTATAGTATTGAAGGGTGCCCAGCAACGTAGAAGCTTCCTGGGCGTTATATTCATCCTTTAGTTTGGTTCTACAATTACATGGTAATCATTGGTTTCAATTTTTGACACCCCTCTGTTACCTCATGCCATATTATCCTCCTGCCTCTACTACCCTTTCCACTTAATAACTAGTTAGCTGTATGGTTTGCTTTCCTGAACTCTATATCCAAATTTATATCAAGTTTACTATGACTTTATGAACTCTCTTAGGGAAATACTAACATTTGTTATAACATTCTGTAACTAACTATCAAGAATATTCCCAGATTATTTCCAGTAATAACTTAATCCGGCTAAGTATTTTAAAGTCCATTTGCATATCGATTACTTAACTGGTGATGGAGTTAAGGAATAAAAAGTGATAGAGTTGTGTTGAGTCTTTTTTTTTATCTCTTGGATGATGGAACATTAAAATACCGAAAAAGTTTGATAAAAATTCTAGAGGTAAAATATTGGTAGCAAGAAGCTCTATTGATTCAGTTTTTTTTTTGATGGAGAGAAATGTTTTTAACCATTTTTATTATCAGAAAATGAGGTGTGAATTGATCGCACTAGCAGAGAAAAAGTAGCTTTTGTTTGTCAAATTATAGTTCAAAAGAGGCTCAAATAACAAAAAAATAGTCAAACATTTTCACTTGAAACATTTTTTTTCAACCAATAATTTAAATACTTGATTTTTTTTTCAATTAATGTTTCATGATCAAGATTGAACTTTATAATGAATTTATAAAACAAGTATTTTATTATGAGCAAACAATTTATTCATTTAACTTTAATAAAATACAAATTATTTGTTGATAATTTTGTTGTGATGAACAATTTATAAATAATTAACTGATATGCCTTAGCTTTTTCCCACTTTTATTTCATACTTTTCTTGGTTTCAATCTAATTTTATTTGAGATCTTAATAAAAACATTCTTTTCCATAATTATTAATGTTATTTTAATTATCATTGGGCTGCCCATCAGCATTATGATTATAAGCATTAACATCATATGTATTATTGAAAAAAGGATGACTGTAATGGGAGTTATTATAATATTGACCATGTTCATATTTGAAAGAGCAATTTCATTTAATTCATTATTAGGTTTTAACAAATAATTTAAAACAATTTAGTTTTTAATAAATATAATTTTTGGATTAATTAATTAATCCATTATATGAATCGTACCTTATTCCAACTATTTCTATAAGTACTATTAGATATAAACAAATAAATTTGTGAAGTTTAAATCAGACTATTTTGTCTATCTCATAATTTTTACCTACTTCAGAAGAATAAAAGTAGTATCAGGATTAGAAGGTTAAAATTAGGCTTTATTATCCTAATTTTTATTCACTTAAAACAATGAAACAGAATAATATTAGGATAAAAAGGTTGAATCTAGGATAGAAAGGATAGGAATATTATGAAAGGAATAAATTGAGACGTTTTATTTTGACTCGGGATATTATGATATAAATTTCAGTTTTTTAATTTTCAAGACATCAATATTATTATCACATTTACGACTACTCCAAAGTCATATCTTGCCAAATTTCGATTTCATAAATGACCTGAAAGTGGTCCAAGGTAGGAAGTTGATCAACTTATTTTCTAATGTTGCAAGGAAAAACAAACGCTTGAGTTCAAATCAACGTCAATATATTCTCCAATAATGTGATCTATTTTGTCAATCAGAAAGTCTTTTATTTCTAGTTGAACAACGAGTATCCGTCATGAATCTGATTTGACCCGGAGAATAGAGTGAAGAGTCTCACTGTCGACGTTTTGTTCCTCTTCAAGATCCCTTTTCCTCTTCTATTCTTTCATCCCATTGGCCTTTGCCCTCCTCCTCTTCCCCCCTGGGGTCTGACGCACTACCATCAAATGTTACTGCTAGTCGTCAACGGGACCCTCGAGCCAATCGATGAGGAATTCAGGGTCTGCGCTTTTTTCACCGCTCCTAGATATTGCTCTTAGGCTTAATAAAAGCACATATCAAATTAAATTATACTTCATAACTCAAGTCCAAATATAGACATTTTGCAAATATTATTTTATCCAAATTAAATTGTTATCTTTGATTGAAAATAATCTGAATGAATAATATTGAAAAAACATGATGTAATAATTAAAAGGTAAATATTTGATAAGTACATGTCAAGCACAATTGGATATTATTACGTAAAATGGAAACATCGATAATGATCATTTCAAAAGCATTTGGAAATAACGAAGCTCTGTTCCAAGTGGAACTACCCTTGGGGCACATAGCAGCCCTGTGTGTATTAATTTACTCGCGGCTTGAAGGCACGTAGCTGAGTGTTGCGCGTGAGAGGGCATTTAGAATGAGAAAGACAAAGACAATGCGTAGAGAATGAAAGTACAACTCGGTGTTGGTTGTCCACATTAGTGTTGGTGAACGAGAGACAACGAAAAAGGGAAAGGGGATAGCAAATGCGAGGGGATGAAATGGAAAGAGAGTGTGCGGGTGTTAGGGTAGTGCGCCGGCGGGTACCTCGCAGTTTGGTTTGCGGGGTCGGAGTTTGAGTTCGGGGCCGAGCCACCCCCGCAGGGGCGGAAACTACGAGAGAGGGTAGCACATGGATCAATACTTGGGCATGCAGGGAGAAAGCCAGAGAGTATAGACATTGAGAGAAGACTAGAAAGCGCAAACGACCAGTGGAGATCTACTGCAATTCTCGGGATGACAAACTTTCTCTCTTACACCAACCCTCTACTATCTATACTGGTCACAAACGACTGCCCTGAGAGTCGAACCTTACCAGATCTCGGAAAACTGATTGAGGGATAGGAATAATACCTGTGGATCACCAACTACAGATTATTGAACATATTATCTAACAATGCTGAAAGATTCATCATCAACTAACATTAGACAAGTTCAATTCGAGTTATCAACAATCCAAGGTTATACCTATAGATAACCACATGGCTTTGATACATAATGAAATTGCCATCTCTCTATTATGCTCGATGTAATAACACAGCAGGGTAACTTGGATTAAAGGATTTCTAATTATGATATCATCTCAGGATGACGAAGTAACTTGAAAATTGACAAATATTTGTCAATTATTTTTCAACCACTTGAATAAGCTTCAATATGAATTTAATTGCATACTTTCATTCTATTACATTCTCAACACTTCTTAAGTAAATACAAATTTTATTAAGGAGTCATTTGTTTAGGTGCTTAAGTGATTTTTAAGTGTCTTGATGTTTTAGTAGACTTAATAAAAAATATATCAAGATATTAGCAAGAATTCCAAACCATCCTGAGCTTAAATTATTGCTTGTAAGATTTTTATGATGCTTGTAAGGGTGGTTGTTTTTAATTGGGATTTTTATCTCTACTAGCTGTACATGGAGAGATGAATTGAATAAAAATTATCCGGAGGTGCAGTGTAATCATGGTACATAGCAAAAATAATAATAATATTTACTGATTGATAAATTATTTTTTAGTAGAGGGCTCATGGCAAAGATGCTCGCCATAATACTTTAGAATTTATTACCATTTTCCTTAACACTTATAAATATTTTTTACAAGAAAAACTTAAATAATTATTTTATAGTATGACGAGAAAAATTTATAACAAAGAAAATATTAATTCATACTTAGATCATCATTTTTCTAATTTTTGAAGAGTCTATTCAACAATAAAGCTACCCATGTGATGTTTATGTAGCTTTTTTTCTTAAACCACTCAGACTTTCTCAATAAATATAAAAGGAAAAAATATCTGGTTGATTTGACAGATAAAAGTTTATTCCTTAAATAACAAAATTCGATTTTTGATTGAATTGTAGAAGATTTAAGAAGTCATTTGTGCTTAGACTTTTGACATGATTGAGATATTGATACAAGTACTTATTTTATTAAGCTGATCATTTATTTGTGTATTAGATTATTTTGAATAAAATCAATTTTCTTTATTGATTCAGAACAAAATATAAGATAATTTGATATCTATTTGTATGATATTACTCCAATCAATGTCTTACAGAAAGATTGACCCATCATTACTCCAAGATTAGATTAATACCACCAACCCAGATCAATCATCTAATTGAATCAACAGAATTAAGCTCCACAATTTTCCGTATAAAAATCACAGAATAATTTTTTGTACAAATCTGATATAAAGTAAAGCTAAAACCATGAGGGAAAATTTCCACCACATTTCTTAATCCTAGTTTTGAATCTAACACACTTTGAAATCCATCAACCCAAAAGCTTTATCGATTGCCATACGATCTTTAAAAGCTTCAGAAGAACTCGGTTGAATGTCATATTTTTCCGAGATTTTCATCAACTTCTTTTTCATTTATTCAAGAAAAAAATCATTATAAAGACAAAGGAGAAAAATAAATGAATGCCAGAGGGTAACTTTTCCCATAATAGAATGTAAAAAAATATGTTCAACAGAGAATGAATAGTAATGCAAAGTGATAGAGTTACCAGTGAATTATCTGGATTAATTTACCTCTGATATCGTGTACTCGAAAATCGTTTTCCCAGCTAGTAGCTTGCATCCTGCGATGGCCATCACATGATGGGACTACCATGTACACAATACCAATTGTCACTGTTCACACATACACCTAATGTATACATCAAGCTCGATATAATAGAAATGATAGTATGTATCTACCCACTGTACATACAACTCTATCTAATGTTGAACTTGCTCATCTATATTGCAGATTAGTTACTAAATTGTTATGAAGACCATTCATCTCAATGATTTACGAGGCCATTCCAAGTTTATTGCCCTCTTCTAGATCTAATAAGCAATCATCCAAAAGACTGTACTCAAATTAAACGAAGAACATATTCTTCTTAGTCCATTAAACCACTCGAGAGAATTTTAATGACAAATAAAAATGCAAATAACAGCTTTCTGAATAATACAGTAAGATCAAAGAATCTGCTTATAGATGCCTATCTTTATGATACAGGGAACAAGATAGAGTTAAATGTACAATAATTGTCGATTATTTATAAACTAGGCTTGGTTCTTCGTTAATTTAACCAATGATTCTTTGCGTGATCAACATGTAACAAGTTAAGAATTGAGGGTGCTAAAACTCACCTATATCAAGACAAGTAGAAAGGAAATAGACTGCTAATACTCTCATTTATATATGTGCATGATAAATGCAACGTTTGAATGAGTAACACACGCAAAAGGTTTCAGACGTTAGTAATGTTTTACTACCAATTTCAATGCTTTAAAATTCAACTAGGAGTGTCTCAGACAGTGCATGAGTTGGAATTATTGGTTGTTTTATTTTTTGTTGAGTTTTTTTAAACATGATAAATTTTAGCTTTACTGTTGGAGTAAAAATATCTAAGATCATTTTTTTTTCAGAATAAATAGCTGTTAAATTATTTAAAATTTATGCTTCTAAAGTAATTACACAACTCTAGTTTTTTCAACACTATAATTTATCTTCTCAGCACATTTTTATCTACGCGACAAACTTGACTATTTTACTGCTGCTATTTTATTATATCTGAGATTAGACTGGTTAGTGATTTAATATCTTGAATTATTGTTAAGAAACTTAAATATTGCTGAATCAACAGTTTTAGTGTACTACCTATCCACAGTGATAAAACCCAGATGTTTATGTTGGTATAAAAATGTCTATGCAGAAAATATTATTTATTTTATGAAAGAAATATTGCAGCAATGATTACGTCATAAAAAGGGAGTCTTTAAAAGTCAACACTTGAATTCAACTGAACTAATGTACCTAAACTAAGTCTGCATTGCTTCAAGGTTCAAAGGAAGTGCTGTGATGCATTCAGTGATAGGGAAAAGGTCTTTGAATCTCAACTAAATTAGTAAGGATGACTGTGAGGTTTGAATACTACTAACATTGTCGTTTAATCAGCAATATTTAGTAAAGCTCTTCTGTTCAAGTTATTCAAGTTATTATTAGCAAAAGTCAAGTTACGTTAATGAGCTCTAAGTAAATATTCACATGTTTTAGCCAAGATTCTTTATATAACAGAGCTAAAAAAGTTCATTACCTACACATTGTTTTTTTTTTGCTGGAAATAGGATTTACTTTAAAATATAGAGGTCAATGATGTTAAAGTCTTCACCTTTTCAACTATTTTTATGATCGTCTGGAGTTATCACGCAATGTCAAAAATGAATTAGTCTTTCTAATAAACCCTTTTTTAATTCAGTTTATGTAAATTGCTTTTTGTTTTTATCAACGGAGAAAGTAAATAAACTAAATTTATAAGATTATTAAAAATACATTTTATATGGTATAATAAAATATCTGTGTGCTTTAAATCTAAACAAAAAAAAGGTATCCGTTAATTTCATTGAATTCTCAGCAGGTAATATCAGAGGAAAATGAAAAAGTAAACATGCAAGTCGGTGGTTTGCTAATTGAATAAATGAGGAAAAGAACTACAGAAAAAAGAAGAAAAAAGAAACGTGCTCATTTAAAAAAATTAGCAAATTATTTCTACTGAATGAGTTCTTTTTTCGTTGAGGGTAAATTGAATTTCTATGATAAGTTTTCATATCGACGACAAAAAGATGTAAAAAAAAAGTTTATTTTCTTTTGATTATATAGATTTTATAAATGCAGTTGAAATCGGCTGAATATCGCAGTTGAACATGACAAGTTAACTAACGACCAGAGAATCAGGTACCAACTTTGTTGAAGGTTGTGAGGTTGAGTTTAGAGGATCTGAAAGGATGTGGGGTGATTGGGAATGCAAGTGAGGCGATTCAATAGCTCTTGATTGCCCTATGTTGAGCCAATTACACTCTGAATGTGGATGACACCTGTGATTTTGAACGATCCTCTTATTTGCTATAGGCACCAGTTATGATATTACCTTCAGCACGAAATCTAACTTCAGAAACCTGTAATTTTTACTCTTGGTTTTATTTATAAGTTGATTTTTGTGTTTTAAGAAACGGTGGATGCTTTTTCTGAAACTCTGTAAATGTTTGGGTTTGGGTCATTCAATGTTGAACTAGTCATCAACGAAAACATCATTTATTCTAAAACAGTAAGAATTTTAAATTATTCTAAAAACATTAAAACTGATATTCTTTAGAAAGAAAATTATGGAAACTGAACTGAAAAATAAATCACGAATACCTTAAAATCTATTGACATTTTATTAGGAATCAGCTATTTTTTAAAAACATGTGATAATAATCAAACTTTTTAATAAAACTTTAATAAAATTACTCAATTAATAACTTAATAAATGAATAGTTCATTAACTTGTTTATCTTTCATGAATATATTTTACATTGAAAAATTATTTTTAATAATATTATATGAAAGGATTCACAAGCATGCTCATCTGTATGCAACATGGCAAAATATCATTTGTTATAAGAAAAAATTTTCATCCACTTTTTGGTCAACAATTTCGATAAAATATCATAACACAGCATATCCTGAAAAAGCCAGATATGATTTTATATTCAGGTATGTCCTAAAAATTTTTATGATCACGTTTAAGTTCATGAACTCCATTAGCAAAATCTTCTACCAGAAGCTTTATCAAAAACATGTTATATAGTCTATCGGCAGAGGGGATCCTGAATACCTAATAGAATCCATAGAATAAATGAACAGTTTTTTTTGTGTTTTTGAGGTCAAGAGGACAGAATGTGAATTTTTTTTTCGAGTTTCAATGCAGTCAATTTTTACAAACAATTTCATTGTTGAAATCAATATTGCATATAAATTGTTCACTCCTTTCTCTGTAGCTTATTGATTGATGATACTAGAAGGTTATCGAAATATCAATGATGCTTTTATGTTATAATAACTTGTCGAATTATATTACATTCTTTTTTTTCAATTCATAAAACAATTGATAGGTTACTTCATAAATAAACCTGCCCAACTTAATTTTTGTTTAATAAATGAAAAACACTTTTTTAATTTTTTAATGAAAGTTTTTCATTTCTTTTTCATCATCAACAAATAAATTAGTCTCATCTTCTTCTAAGGTCATTGAAAAAATTAACCTCTCAATCTAACATAAGCTTTCTCATTCCCCTACGGCTAATAAGTACTTTCAAAAACGTGGGTACATGTAGAGAAAATAATAATCCAAAACAGCACTTTATTCTGTTTCTACCCACATGGAATTTGATATTGTTTTGCCATGTTGAATTTCTTATATTTATCCTGTGGTCTTGACTACTTTCACACGCGACATCTTTGTACATTTGAGCCTATCATTTATGACCAGTGGCTCATTTTAAACCTTAAACAATACTCATCAAGCTTTTCAAACTCATTGTCTCTTTGAAGATGTTTTCTAAGTAACTGATGCTACCATTACTCTATAAAGATCGTAATTTAATTGAAGTCTAGTATGACATGATCACAACAAAAGTACTACTTTCACTTACACAGAGAATAGTTATCTCAGATTTATTGTTGTTTTTATCTCTAATTTCAATGACAATAAAACTGATGTGTGGTCAGCGATAATAATAACTTGATACAGATTTTTTCATGGCAAAAAAAAATAACGATATTAAAACATTATTACCATTAGTATGTTTGGAGTGAGTTTAGTATTTAAGTGACAAGCTTATCCAACTTGGTACGCGGAAATACGCCTTAATACATTGGACAGGAACTGCTGGGCTAGTTTTATAATGCAGTATTATGATTACAGTTAGTATTCGAATGCATGATAAAAATGTGTGTATTTGTATAAATATGTATACAAATGAAGTTGATAGAATTAAAACTTGATATTTTGAACATGAAAAAAATTATACATCAAAAGGAAATCTAAATATTTGATATTTTATCAACTGAGTAGTAAGAATTATACTAACATTTTTCATATTCAACTGAACTCAAAGAGAAAACTAATCAAGTTTACATGAAGAGACGACTTAGTCATCTAGAGAAAAGATTAATTAAGATCTATATGGAAAAATATTCATGGAAATTTTATGGAGACTTTTTTAAACTTTACTTTAACACTTACAAAGCTCTATAAAAGTAAATTGGAGTCATGCTAAATTATTGAGAATTTTAGAGTAGTTGTGTTTTTTGGAAGGAAAAATTTGTTGTCAACTTGGAGTTGTAAAAATTTCTAGAGTTTTAGTTGTTTGAAAAAGTTTTGATCAAAAATCATCAGCTTATGAGTTTTGAAATAAATAAGTTAATGTCTAAAGTTGTTAATTTGCTTATTTCAATTTGATAGTGAGATAAAGTGTACTATATGGTGGTTTAAAACTTTCTTTGATGCATATTTTATACATTTTAATTTTCAAGCACCAATTACTGCTACAAGGATACACGTGTGTACATAAGTGATTAAAACAACTTGAAACATGAGGAGTATTTACAAAATAAAATTAATATATTCTATGGAAATATTAAGAAAATGATTTGTAACATGTTTGTCATATGTTGGAGTTTATACTCCAAAAAATGTCATTACTTTTATAATTCAAAAGTTCATGTATTTACTTTAGTTAAGCAAAAAAAACCAATTAAGTTGAAATGAAAAGGTTATTTGGTCATTCTGTAAAGGTAATTAAACTTTCAAAAAACAAGTAAATAAAAATGGTGAAACTGCAATAATTAATCTCAGTTGAATATACTTTATGCTAAACATTCAACCAACTTATGCCCATATACAAGCTTAACCAAAATACATTCTCATGTTTTCCAAACTCAATAAATGAATTTTACTTTTTTAAATGAAAAAAAAATATTCAAAAAAAGAGGTTAAACTAAGTAAAGCACTTACAGTGGTATGACTTTAATGACAGTCTTAAGTAACATTACTTCGTAATTAAATAGTGTAAATAATGAACAATGATACGAGTTTTAGACAAAAAAAAGTATCTTTACAAAGTAAACGTTAAGCACCACTTACACGTTAACTAGAAACACAAAGGTTGTAATGGTGCATACCATGCTATTTAGCTAATTAAGCACCAAGCATGACCATGATCATGAGACAATGTATTATCACTGTTAACCATAACAGAAGATGGAGAACAATTGATAGAATCCATCTATACTAGCTATCATCATCCTTTGAGCTAATAAATCAATCCAATAGATGTTTTTACATGAAAATAAACTTGAGTAAAATGTAGTACAAGTTGATCACCAAGATTGATTTGATTATAAATTTGGTTGACTGCACACAACATGTTGTATCGAACTTGATTAAATAAATTTAATTAGCAACAAGGGTGTTATGTAGAATCAATGTTTTATTCGAGAGTAAATTTGCTTTTGATTTAATGTAATATTATCAATCAAACGTACAAATACATATACAATGTCCAGGTATGTAACAGCCATTTAAACACTCACCTAAATTTAATAGATGAGCGAATAAAAACCACGTGAACCATCGAATCCAAAAGCACATCTTGTTGAGAAGCTTCATCAAGTGCCGATTGTGCAAACGAGTGAACATAGAAACGTACCATGTCATATAATCGCAAAGAACTAACTGGGGTGACCCACATTGCATTGTTTAACTACATTTGGTCCCCTACTTCATGGCCAAACTGATGACGCCACTCATAATTATGAACGATACACGTCCGGATGTTGAGGACTCTCATAAATACATTCATCGCCCAGCTTTGACGTCATTATCATGAAGACAGTCGTGGAAAAAAAGTACATCCTCGACAAAATATGCTTTAAATCATTGCTGTTAAGTACCATCTTTCCCAATGGGAACCCTGATCTTATATTATTTTATTAAAAAATCATCATATCAACTTTGATCTTCTAATTTAGTTCCAAGAATTTTTTTAAACATCTCTAAGGCTTGAGAATTCAATGAAATAATTAATTAATAGACCAAGAACTTTATTTTAATCAATAGTACTGGTGGAAAACTGAAAGGAATTTATGATGACTTATGTTGAGATTATTGACTCTGATGGCTATTCAAGTTTAGTTTGTGTAGAAATTAATCTTGTAATTAGATTTTAAAATATGTTCTCCATGAATATTGTAAGTTATTTAAAAAAATTACAAAAATAAAAATACTTAATTTATGTAAATAAAAAAATATGCTTGATGTTTCTTTTAGCATTGCATGAGTTGTAAAGATTAATCAAAATAAGCATTTGAAGGTGTATATATTTTCACACAATTACAACTATTTTAAATTTGCTTTGAAATTTTGCTTTTAGAGTAAATAATTAAATTTCCAGTACATTTTGCTCCAGAACTACATGGAAAGAATTTTTTCACTAAAGGTAAGTGCAAAAAGTGACAAGTCCACGTTTTGAAGTTTAGAAGTAAAAATATTTCTATTTGATAATAAATTTTGAGTTCTTGTAAGTTAACTTGATACTTAAGAAGTGTCTTGGTAAAATAATTACTTAAGATAACTCAAAATTCACTGTTAAACAGAAAGATTTTCACTTCTAAACTTCAAAACGTGAACTCGTCTCTTTTTGCACTTACATTTAGTGAAAAAATTCTCTCCATGTACTCAAGATTAAGACTCGATAATAGTTTTAAAATTGTTGTCGAGTTGGCTTGAATAGAGTGTTGTAAAAAACAGTGGTTGCTAAAAAAAATGTACTAAAAGACATTTTCATACATTATTTTTAAACAACGATAAACTACTGCTTCAAGTATTATTTCATTCACTTCTAAACAGTTATTAACATAGAAATATTCCTTATGAAATGAACCATTATTTTTAATCTTCCACTTTACATTTTCACTTTCCTAAATAAAAAATAATCTTTTACTTCAACTCTTGTTTCTCAATTGAAAAATAAAATTGTCCAGAATAGAAAGGATAATAGAAATAACGACGAGAGAAAACTACGATTTACGGATCGTGTTGCTACAAAGTCATACATTGCAATTTCTATAATAAAACAGGATATACTCAAGTACTTTATCTTATATTTTTTAGCAATATAAAATATCTCAAAAAAGTAAAACGAAAAAAAGTAGGAAAAATAGAATAATATAACTAGAGAAAAGTACATTTACGGCCTTTTGTGGTGTTGAAGAGACATGATGAGTAGGGAGGAAAGTTTTGTCGTTGTCGTAGCAACGTTAATCTACAGGGAACTCTTTACATCAACTAATGGTACTATTTTAAAAAAAATTCAATGAAAAATTATATGAAAAAGACATCTCAAATTTGTAAATCATCCTGTCAAGCTCCGATAAAATAACGGAGTGGTAATAAAGAAAAAAGCTAAACATAAATTTAAATGATCCATCAACTATTTTTTTTTTCATCAAGGTTTTTATCACGGAATTTAATTGTAATGTGTTGGAAAGCTGGTGCAGAATAATATAATTAAATGTACCAACTTCTAAGCTGAGTGAACCAGAAGACCTAGTGGTGGTAGGGAGAGTAAGAAGAACAGTCTATGTGGGAAGAAGGAAGGAACAATCTAATGTCATGGACACTTTGTTGGCAAAGTGGAAAATACATTGGTGGTATAATTGAAGGTATATGAGTCTAAATATGGTAGCAAGGCATTAAGGGACTAATCGATAAGGAAAGGAAGAACTATTGACATTTTAATAATTGCTAAAATGATCAGGTTTCGATTGGACACCTGGGTACTTGCAGAAACCCTTAGAGAAAGTTGCTTATTGTTATGGAGCAATAGAGACTGCAATTGAACAATAAAGAGCACCTGTTTGGTTAATTTATTACAGATATTTTGATTTATGATGATAAAAATAAACATAGTTTAATTTATACCAATTACACATTTACTTGTACTAGATTGGTAAATTTATTTAAATATGTTGTAGAATAATAGATGGTATTATACCAAGAAATCAATAAATTTTTTTGTTGCGTGTACTCTTCAACGACTCTAACCATATGTTGTTTAATAATTCTCAATAATATTTTAGTATAAAATGAAATAAAAATATTTCAAGTTGATCATCTTAGTAATAATAATAATGAGTATAATTTTTTCATGCTTTAGATAATAAAATTTGTGTATAATAATAATTTTAATTATAAAAATATCATATAAAGTTGGAAATAATATCTCATAAAATGTCATCAGTTAATAAATTAATTTAATTACTTCAATGTACTGGACAGATAAAATAAAATTTAATATTTAGTTACTTTGTTATATAAAATTTTTGAACCTTCTGACATTTTATTGATTCAATGTACTAATTTTGTATACACCTTATAATATAGTTGATCACGATAATTTTAGCTATTGATTTGTAATCTTTTTTTATTATTATTAATATTAAATTAAAATGCTAATTTTTTTTTTATAGGAAGCCTTTTTTATCATCATTTGTTATTTGAAAATAAGTATAACGTATTGAAGACGTTATAATATAACCTTAATTTGCAAAAGAAAAGAAAAATTATGTCTAATAATTGAATATAATAATGCTTACTAAGAACTTAAGATGATTGATAAAGTCTTAGGAATACATAGTAGATAAATAATGTACCTGTTAAAAAACATTTCTCTATTATGTACCACGCAAATAAACTTCTTTACCTCGAATTAAATCTGTTCTGCTTATTATACATTCAAACTAGACTGTACAAAAAAACTAAAAAAAAATTGCAATATATTTTAGACATGGCATAAACAAAT
Source organism: Chelonus insularis (assembly GCF_013357705.1). Taxonomy (NCBI): domain Eukaryota; kingdom Metazoa; phylum Arthropoda; class Insecta; order Hymenoptera; family Braconidae; genus Chelonus; species Chelonus insularis. Next base: position 3,738 of record NW_023276786.1, on the reverse strand, counting down.
CAACAGGCAAAGCTCACCTGTTAAATTAACTGACAATTCCAGCTGGTGAAAGTCAACAACACACACCTTGAACTTCTGAAAGCTACTGAATAAAGCTTTATATGAACACGATTTTAGCGAGTCTTAATTTATGAATTAAAAATTAAAGTCATCATTTTAATAAAAACATTTATAGCTTAAATTTTTTTTAAATCTCAATAAAAATGCTGAAAATTGTGCACTTTATTAAAAAACTAATTCACAATTAGGAACATGTAAATGGCCAAGGTCACGCACGCGTTAGTCATTGGATGACACATTATGAATTGTCACGGGTTTATAAACACGGTCAAAGTTCGTAGATGGTACACAATAAACAAGTAACTATAGCAAAGGGATTCTACGTTATCAGAGAAATGTTTCGGCGGCCTTGACGTCGACCTGATGACTGAAACATAGAACGCGAGTCGCGCAACATGACAGCCCCCGGGCCAGGTTGAACGCATGCGCCCTTAGAATTCAGTGCCCAACCCTATTTTCCTCTTCGACGAGATGCATCATTCATGAACACTATTCCGTCATCGACGGACTCAATTTTCGGTCATATACATCTCTGCGAAAACAACTTTCGTGTCTGCATACAATGGAACGACGATGTTTGCTCACCACCTCTCGTGAAAATGTCTGTCATTGTTTTTGCTTTGTTTGACTTTACAAAGGGGAGCTTTTGGATTAATATCAAGACTTTAAGCTTACAGACGGCCGTTTGAAAAGTCTCTGCAAGTCGACTTGGTTGATACGTAGGGGACATCAATGTCACGACGTTTACTTTGAGTTGGAAAACTGAGAAAAGAGAAAATGCAAGTGTAATTAACAAGTAGAAATGGTAAGGTTGTGGTCAGAATACACTTTTATCAATAAGCGATGAGAAAGGTGTTGGTGGTGGCACAAAGAGAAAAAATACCAGTTGAAAAAAATAGAAAATATAATGAATAAAAGATAATTAGATATTAAATATTAAATTATATTGTATTAAAATATGCTCTGCACGCAAAAATGAGTATCAATATGAGATTTTTGTTTAGATAAAAAAGTAAAATACGTTGGTGAGTTCGAGTAACGGTGATGTTATCAACTCGAATTATTGAATCCACAAATTATTAAACCCCAGCCGCACAAAATCGACTAACATCATTTATTCAGGCAATGTAATGATACCGAATCTTTGATAAAAGCAGGAAATTGAACTAAAGCCCACGTAATAATTGCTGTATCGATCTGAATTAATTAAAACATTAACGATAATAGTTTTCAATTTAATCATGATTATGAACGTTAAAAAGTTTCTAAAAGTAAAATTAGAATTTTTTAAATTCGTAATTCATCTATCTACTTTATTTTCAGCACTTCAACTACTTCTTCAAAATCTACTATTTAATTCAGTCCTTAATTCATTATTAAACGCTATTTATAGTTTAAGTATCTAGACATTTTTATTTAATAGAAAAAAACTGAAAATAATTTTATCTGATTTGGTTGGAGTTTAGAAAAAAAATGATAATTAATTGTGAATAAATTTAATTAAAAAAGTACTATAATAAATAACAATAGACATCATTGATAATCACAAACATCACTGAAGTAATCTTTCATCTTTTAATTCTATCCGGGGGAATTCAACAGCCGTTTCAATCCATTTAGCTACTCTAAATAATTGCTCTTCGTGCAAAAATGGTGCCATTAATTGCAAAGAGAGTGGTAGACCTTTAGAAGAAAGAGTAATAGGCACATTGATCGCAGGAATACCGGCCATGTTTGCTGGTTGAGTACAATAGTCTTGAACCGAGCATTGAGTTTGATTATCAATTGAAATAAAGTCTTTATAAAGTGGAGCGTCTGATAGTGTTGTAGGTGTTAAAAGTATATCAATATTCGAATTCCAAACATTGTCAAAATCTTCAGCAATTAATCGCCGAATTTTCATGGCTTTTACAAAATAGTCTTCGTAATTATCTTCTAAAAGAAAATAGTTTCCTGTTAATATTCTGCTTCTAACAACATCATTAAATCCAAGACTTCGCGTTTTAGCATATAACTCCTCGGTAGAAGATGATTCATCTGCCCTAAAACCATATTCTATTCCATCATACCTTGCCATGTTGCTTGCTACTTCACATTGGTTTAACACAGAATAACAAACTATTGAATATTTAGTATGTGGTAGAGATACTGGAATAACAGAAGCTCCAGCTTGCTCTAATAAATTTGAAACTTTTTTCAAACATTCTGCAATATCCTGATCTAACTCTGGTAGATGATACTCTTTAGGAATACCAATTTTAAGCCCTGTAATATTTAAACTTGAAGAATCTTCTAATTTCACTGGATTAAACTCCTTATCTAAAGTCGTAGAGTCCAATAAATCAGGTCCGGCAATGGCATTGAAAACCAGAATGCAATCGTCAATGTTTCTAGTTAAAATGCCGGGAACATCCATTGAATTTACTAGAGGAATTAACCCATGACGAGATAAAAGGCCGTAACTTGGTTTAAAACCAACGAGACCGCAGTAAGCAGCGGGGTTTCTTGTTGATCCTCCAGTATCTGATCCTAAAGCGGCGTAACAGGTTCCTGAAGCTACTGCTACTGCTGATCCTCCACTGCTTCCGCCTTAAAGCAAAATTTTTATTTTTAAAATGATTAGAAAAGAGGATTTATCATTTAATTAACTTAATTTATTTTTATTTAAATAAACATTTTTTTTCCAATTATGTAAAGTTGATCTTAATTAAATTTTATTTATGAGAATGATAATTAGATTCAGGTTAAATTGAAATCAACATCATAAAGTAACCTACCAGCAATAAACCAATCATCATGAAGATGACGACACTTTTGAAGTTTTTCTGAACAAAACGAATTAGCACTTGTATAATTGCACATAATATCTGATCTCCAAATATTTTTCGTTGGTCCAAAGTAAGAATCTACTGTACCAGCACCCATAGCAAATTGATCTAAATTAGTTTTGCCCATTAAAACAGCTCCATTTGTTCTTAGTCTTTCATACACAGTAGCATTGTATCCAGGAACAAAATTAGCCAACATCAATGACCCACATGTTGTTGGGATGTCTTCAGTACAAAAATTATCTTTAATAGCAATGGGAATACCATCAAGATCGCTTAGTAGCTTTCTATCACGTTGTCTTTGATCAGATTCTTTGGCTTGCTCTTTTGCTATTTCATCAACCACATGAATGTAAGCATTCAAAGGTTTTATTAGTGAAATTAATGTAAGAGTTGATTGACAAATTTCTGAAGGTAGTAATTCACCTGATGCTATTTTTGCACTTACTTGCTTTATGGGTGCTGACAATATTTTATTCATTGTTTTAACATTTAAACAGTACAGAAAAATTCATTGTTGTTTATGAAAAAATAACCTCTTAAAAAATGAAAGCATCACACGTGAGACGGTCATGAATGGACATAGTGGAGCTATCTAGTGACACAAAGATCCACTCGTGAGTTCAGAATTTGATGTGTTGATAAAGATACAATTTGAAAGAAAGTTAATTTTTTTTCATTAGTTAAAAAATAAAATAATGAAATAATTCTTTCTTTGTATGCAAGAAGTTTTTTTTTTAAAAAACCATCAAAAAATTAATAGATTACGAATGTTAAATTTAAAAAGCATTAATGTTTAATTAATGGCATTATATTAGTAAAAACAAAAAGTTTATGTTAGTAATTATTT